>NC_059430.1:8318951-8338951 GCF_021028975.2 Sphaerodactylus townsendi | reverse complement strand
GGGGGGGGGGGGGGGTGGGGGGGGGGGGGGGTGGGGGGGGGGGGGGGTGGGGGGGGGGGGGGGTGGGGGGGGGGGGGGGTGGGGGGGGGGGGGGGTGGGGGGGGGGGGGGGTGGGGGGGGGGGGGGGTGGGGGGGGGGGGGGGTGGGGGGGGGGGGGGGTGGGGGGGGGGGGGGGTGGGGGGGGGGGGGGGTGGGGGGGGGGGGGGGTGGGGGGGGGGGGGGGTGGGGGGGGGGGGGGGTGGGGGGGGGGGGGGGTGGGGGGGGGGGGGGGTGGGGGGGGGGGGGGGTGGGGGGGGGGGGGGGTGGGGGGGGGGGGGGGTGGGGGGGGGGGGGGGTGGGGGGGGGGGGGGGTGGGGGGGGGGGGGGGTGGGGGGGGGGGGGGGTGGGGGGGGGGGGGGGTGGGGGGGGGGGGGGGTGGGGGGGGGGGGGGGTGGGGGGGGGGGGGGGTGGGGGGGGGGGGGGGTGGGGGGGGGGGGGGGTGGGGGGGGGGGGGGGTGGGGGGGGGGGGGGGTGGGGGGGGGGGGGGGTGGGGGGGGGGGGGGGTGGGGGGGGGGGGGGGTGGGGGGGGGGGGGGGTGGGGGGGGGGGGGGGTGGGGGGGGGGGGGGGTGGGGGGGGGGGGGGGTGGGGGGGGGGGGGGGTGGGGGGGGGGGGGGGTGGGGGGGGGGGGGGGTGGGGGGGGGGGGGGGTGGGGGGGGGGGGGGGTGGGGGGGGGGGGGGGTGGGGGGGGGGGGGGGTGGGGGGGGGGGGGGGTGGGGGGGGGGGGGGGTGGGGGGGGGGGGGGGTGGGGGGGGGGGGGGGTGGGGGGGGGGGGGGGTGGGGGGGGGGGGGGGTGGGGGGGGGGGGGGGTGGGGGGGGGGGGGGGTGGGGGGGGGGGGGGGTGGGGGGGGGGGGGGGTGGGGGGGGGGGGGGGTGGGGGGGGGGGGGGGTGGGGGGGGGGGGGGGTGGGGGGGGGGGGGGGTGGGGGGGGGGGGGGGTGGGGGGGGGGGGGGGTGGGGGGGGGGGGGGGTGGGGGGGGGGGGGGGTGGGGGGGGGGGGGGGTGGGGGGGGGGGGGGGTGGGGGGGGGGGGGGGTGGGGGGGGGGGGGGGTGGGGGGGGGGGGGGGTGGGGGGGGGGGGGGGTGGGGGGGGGGGGGGGTGGGGGGGGGGGGGGGTGGGGGGGGGGGGGGGTGGGGGGGGGGGGGGGTGGGGGGGGGGGGGGGTGGGGGGGGGGGGGGGTGGGGGGGGGGGGGGGTGGGGGGGGGGGGGGGTGGGGGGGGGGGGGGGTGGGGGGGGGGGGGGGTGGGGGGGGGGGGGGGTGGGGGGGGGGGGGGGTGGGGGGGGGGGGGGGTGGGGGGGGGGGGGGGTGGGGGGGGGGGGGGGTGGGGGGGGGGGGGGGTGGGGGGGGGGGGGGGTGGGGGGGGGGGGGGGTGGGGGGGGGGGGGGGTGGGGGGGGGGGGGGGTGGGGGGGGGGGGGGGTGGGGGGGGGGGGGGGTGGGGGGGGGGGGGGGTGGGGGGGGGGGGGGGTGGGGGGGGGGGGGGGTGGGGGGGGGGGGGGGTGGGGGGGGGGGGGGGTGGGGGGGGGGGGGGGTGGGGGGGGGGGGGGGTGGGGGGGGGGGGGGGTGGGGGGGGGGGGGGGTGGGGGGGGGGGGGGGTGGGGGGGGGGGGGGGTGGGGGGGGGGGGGGGTGGGGGGGGGGGGGGGTGGGGGGGGGGGGGGGTGGGGGGGGGGGGGGGTGGGGGGGGGGGGGGGTGGGGGGGGGGGGGGGTGGGGGGGGGGGGGGGTGGGGGGGGGGGGGGGTGGGGGGGGGGGGGGGTGGGGGGGGGGGGGGGTGGGGGGGGGGGGGGGTGGGGGGGGGGGGGGGTGGGGGGGGGGGGGGGTGGGGGGGGGGGGGGGTGGGGGGGGGGGGGGGTGGGGGGGGGGGGGGGTGGGGGGGGGGGGGGGTGGGGGGGGGGGGGGGTGGGGGGGGGGGGGGGTGGGGGGGGGGGGGGGTGGGGGGGGGGGGGGGTGGGGGGGGGGGGGGGTGGGGGGGGGGGGGGGTGGGGGGGGGGGGGGGTGGGGGGGGGGGGGGGTGGGGGGGGGGGGGGGTGGGGGGGGGGGGGGGTGGGGGGGGGGGGGGGTGGGGGGGGGGGGGGGTGGGGGGGGGGGGGGGTGGGGGGGGGGGGGGGTGGGGGGGGGGGGGGGTGGGGGGGGGGGGGGGTGGGGGGGGGGGGGGGTGGGGGGGGGGGGGGGTGGGGGGGGGGGGGGGTGGGGGGGGGGGGGGGTGGGGGGGGGGGGGGGTGGGGGGGGGGGGGGGTGGGGGGGGGGGGGGGTGGGGGGGGGGGGGGGTGGGGGGGGGGGGGGGTGGGGGGGGGGGGGGGTGGGGGGGGGGGGGGGTGGGGGGGGGGGGGGGTGGGGGGGGGGGGGGGTGGGGGGGGGGGGGGGTGGGGGGGGGGGGGGGTGGGGGGGGGGGGGGGTGGGGGGGGGGGGGGGTGGGGGGGGGGGGGGGTGGGGGGGGGGGGGGGTGGGGGGGGGGGGGGGTGGGGGGGGGGGGGGGTGGGGGGGGGGGGGGGTGGGGGGGGGGGGGGGTGGGGGGGGGGGGGGGTGGGGGGGGGGGGGGGTGGGGGGGGGGGGGGGTGGGGGGGGGGGGGGGTGGGGGGGGGGGGGGGTGGGGGGGGGGGGGGGTGGGGGGGGGGGGGGGTGGGGGGGGGGGGGGGTGGGGGGGGGGGGGGGTGGGGGGGGGGGGGGGTGGGGGGGGGGGGGGGTGGGGGGGGGGGGGGGTGGGGGGGGGGGGGGGTGGGGGGGGGGGGGGGTGGGGGGGGGGGGGGGTGGGGGGGGGGGGGGGTGGGGGGGGGGGGGGGTGGGGGGGGGGGGGGGTGGGGGGGGGGGGGGGTGGGGGGGGGGGGGGGTGGGGGGGGGGGGGGGTGGGGGGGGGGGGGGGTGGGGGGGGGGGGGGGTGGGGGGGGGGGGGGGTGGGGGGGGGGGGGGGTGGGGGGGGGGGGGGGTGGGGGGGGGGGGGGGTGGGGGGGGGGGGGGGTGGGGGGGGGGGGGGGTGGGGGGGGGGGGGGGTGGGGGGGGGGGGGGGTGGGGGGGGGGGGGGGTGGGGGGGGGGGGGGGTGGGGGGGGGGGGGGGTGGGGGGGGGGGGGGGTGGGGGGGGGGGGGGGTGGGGGGGGGGGGGGGTGGGGGGGGGGGGGGGTGGGGGGGGGGGGGGGTGGGGGGGGGGGGGGGTGGGGGGGGGGGGGGGTGGGGGGGGGGGGGGGTGGGGGGGGGGGGGGGTGGGGGGGGGGGGGGGTGGGGGGGGGGGGGGGTGGGGGGGGGGGGGGGTGGGGGGGGGGGGGGGTGGGGGGGGGGGGGGGTGGGGGGGGGGGGGGGTGGGGGGGGGGGGGGGTGGGGGGGGGGGGGGGTGGGGGGGGGGGGGGGTGGGGGGGGGGGGGGGTGGGGGGGGGGGGGGGTGGGGGGGGGGGGGGGTGGGGGGGGGGGGGGGTGGGGGGGGGGGGGGGTGGGGGGGGGGGGGGGTGGGGGGGGGGGGGGGTGGGGGGGGGGGGGGGTGGGGGGGGGGGGGGGTGGGGGGGGGGGGGGGTGGGGGGGGGGGGGGGTGGGGGGGGGGGGGGGTGGGGGGGGGGGGGGGTGGGGGGGGGGGGGGGTGGGGGGGGGGGGGGGTGGGGGGGGGGGGGGGTGGGGGGGGGGGGGGGTGGGGGGGGGGGGGGGTGGGGGGGGGGGGGGGTGGGGGGGGGGGGGGGTGGGGGGGGGGGGGGGTGGGGGGGGGGGGGGGTGGGGGGGGGGGGGGGTGGGGGGGGGGGGGGGTGGGGGGGGGGGGGGGTGGGGGGGGGGGGGGGTGGGGGGGGGGGGGGGTGGGGGGGGGGGGGGGTGGGGGGGGGGGGGGGTGGGGGGGGGGGGGGGTGGGGGGGGGGGGGGGTGGGGGGGGGGGGGGGTGGGGGGGGGGGGGGGTGGGGGGGGGGGGGGGTGGGGGGGGGGGGGGGTGGGGGGGGGGGGGGGTGGGGGGGGGGGGGGGTGGGGGGGGGGGGGGGTGGGGGGGGGGGGGGGTGGGGGGGGGGGGGGGTGGGGGGGGGGGGGGGTGGGGGGGGGGGGGGGTGGGGGGGGGGGGGGGTGGGGGGGGGGGGGGGTGGGGGGGGGGGGGGGTGGGGGGGGGGGGGGGTGGGGGGGGGGGGGGGTGGGGGGGGGGGGGGGTGGGGGGGGGGGGGGGTGGGGGGGGGGGGGGGTGGGGGGGGGGGGGGGTGGGGGGGGGGGGGGGTGGGGGGGGGGGGGGGTGGGGGGGGGGGGGGGTGGGGGGGGGGGGGGGTGGGGGGGGGGGGGGGTGGGGGGGGGGGGGGGTGGGGGGGGGGGGGGGTGGGGGGGGGGGGGGGTGGGGGGGGGGGGGGGTGGGGGGGGGGGGGGGTGGGGGGGGGGGGGGGTGGGGGGGGGGGGGGGTGGGGGGGGGGGGGGGTGGGGGGGGGGGGGGGTGGGGGGGGGGGGGGGTGGGGGGGGGGGGGGGTGGGGGGGGGGGGGGGTGGGGGGGGGGGGGGGTGGGGGGGGGGGGGGGTGGGGGGGGGGGGGGGTGGGGGGGGGGGGGGGTGGGGGGGGGGGGGGGTGGGGGGGGGGGGGGGTGGGGGGGGGGGGGGGTGGGGGGGGGGGGGGGTGGGGGGGGGGGGGGGTGGGGGGGGGGGGGGGTGGGGGGGGGGGGGGGTGGGGGGGGGGGGGGGTGGGGGGGGGGGGGGGTGGGGGGGGGGGGGGGTGGGGGGGGGGGGGGGTGGGGGGGGGGGGGGGTGGGGGGGGGGGGGGGTGGGGGGGGGGGGGGGTGGGGGGGGGGGGGGGTGGGGGGGGGGGGGGGTGGGGGGGGGGGGGGGTGGGGGGGGGGGGGGGTGGGGGGGGGGGGGGGTGGGGGGGGGGGGGGGTGGGGGGGGGGGGGGGTGGGGGGGGGGGGGGGTGGGGGGGGGGGGGGGTGGGGGGGGGGGGGGGTGGGGGGGGGGGGGGGTGGGGGGGGGGGGGGGTGGGGGGGGGGGGGGGTGGGGGGGGGGGGGGGTGGGGGGGGGGGGGGGTGGGGGGGGGGGGGGGTGGGGGGGGGGGGGGGTGGGGGGGGGGGGGGGTGGGGGGGGGGGGGGGTGGGGGGGGGGGGGGGTGGGGGGGGGGGGGGGTGGGGGGGGGGGGGGGTGGGGGGGGGGGGGGGTGGGGGGGGGGGGGGGTGGGGGGGGGGGGGGGTGGGGGGGGGGGGGGGTGGGGGGGGGGGGGGGTGGGGGGGGGGGGGGGTGGGGGGGGGGGGGGGTGGGGGGGGGGGGGGGTGGGGGGGGGGGGGGGTGGGGGGGGGGGGGGGTGGGGGGGGGGGGGGGTGGGGGGGGGGGGGGGTGGGGGGGGGGGGGGGTGGGGGGGGGGGGGGGTGGGGGGGGGGGGGGGTGGGGGGGGGGGGGGGTGGGGGGGGGGGGGGGTGGGGGGGGGGGGGGGTGGGGGGGGGGGGGGGTGGGGGGGGGGGGGGGTGGGGGGGGGGGGGGGTGGGGGGGGGGGGGGGTGGGGGGGGGGGGGGGTGGGGGGGGGGGGGGGTGGGGGGGGGGGGGGGTGGGGGGGGGGGGGGGTGGGGGGGGGGGGGGGTGGGGGGGGGGGGGGGTGGGGGGGGGGGGGGGTGGGGGGGGGGGGGGGTGGGGGGGGGGGGGGGTGGGGGGGGGGGGGGGTGGGGGGGGGGGGGGGTGGGGGGGGGGGGGGGTGGGGGGGGGGGGGGGTGGGGGGGGGGGGGGGTGGGGGGGGGGGGGGGTGGGGGGGGGGGGGGGTGGGGGGGGGGGGGGGTGGGGGGGGGGGGGGGTGGGGGGGGGGGGGGGTGGGGGGGGGGGGGGGTGGGGGGGGGGGGGGGTGGGGGGGGGGGGGGGTGGGGGGGGGGGGGGGTGGGGGGGGGGGGGGGTGGGGGGGGGGGGGGGTGGGGGGGGGGGGGGGTGGGGGGGGGGGGGGGTGGGGGGGGGGGGGGGTGGGGGGGGGGGGGGGTGGGGGGGGGGGGGGGTGGGGGGGGGGGGGGGTGGGGGGGGGGGGGGGTGGGGGGGGGGGGGGGTGGGGGGGGGGGGGGGTGGGGGGGGGGGGGGGTGGGGGGGGGGGGGGGTGGGGGGGGGGGGGGGTGGGGGGGGGGGGGGGTGGGGGGGGGGGGGGGTGGGGGGGGGGGGGGGTGGGGGGGGGGGGGGGTGGGGGGGGGGGGGGGTGGGGGGGGGGGGGGGTGGGGGGGGGGGGGGGTGGGGGGGGGGGGGGGTGGGGGGGGGGGGGGGTGGGGGGGGGGGGGGGTGGGGGGGGGGGGGGGTGGGGGGGGGGGGGGGTGGGGGGGGGGGGGGGTGGGGGGGGGGGGGGGTGGGGGGGGGGGGGGGTGGGGGGGGGGGGGGGTGGGGGGGGGGGGGGGTGGGGGGGGGGGGGGGTGGGGGGGGGGGGGGGTGGGGGGGGGGGGGGGTGGGGGGGGGGGGGGGTGGGGGGGGGGGGGGGTGGGGGGGGGGGGGGGTGGGGGGGGGGGGGGGTGGGGGGGGGGGGGGGTGGGGGGGGGGGGGGGTGGGGGGGGGGGGGGGTGGGGGGGGGGGGGGGTGGGGGGGGGGGGGGGTGGGGGGGGGGGGGGGTGGGGGGGGGGGGGGGTGGGGGGGGGGGGGGGTGGGGGGGGGGGGGGGTGGGGGGGGGGGGGGGTGGGGGGGGGGGGGGGTGGGGGGGGGGGGGGGTGGGGGGGGGGGGGGGTGGGGGGGGGGGGGGGTGGGGGGGGGGGGGGGTGGGGGGGGGGGGGGGTGGGGGGGGGGGGGGGTGGGGGGGGGGGGGGGTGGGGGGGGGGGGGGGTGGGGGGGGGGGGGGGTGGGGGGGGGGGGGGGTGGGGGGGGGGGGGGGTGGGGGGGGGGGGGGGTGGGGGGGGGGGGGGGTGGGGGGGGGGGGGGGTGGGGGGGGGGGGGGGTGGGGGGGGGGGGGGGTGGGGGGGGGGGGGGGTGGGGGGGGGGGGGGGTGGGGGGGGGGGGGGGTGGGGGGGGGGGGGGGTGGGGGGGGGGGGGGGTGGGGGGGGGGGGGGGTGGGGGGGGGGGGGGGTGGGGGGGGGGGGGGGTGGGGGGGGGGGGGGGTGGGGGGGGGGGGGGGTGGGGGGGGGGGGGGGTGGGGGGGGGGGGGGGTGGGGGGGGGGGGGGGTGGGGGGGGGGGGGGGTGGGGGGGGGGGGGGGTGGGGGGGGGGGGGGGTGGGGGGGGGGGGGGGTGGGGGGGGGGGGGGGTGGGGGGGGGGGGGGGTGGGGGGGGGGGGGGGTGGGGGGGGGGGGGGGTGGGGGGGGGGGGGGGTGGGGGGGGGGGGGGGTGGGGGGGGGGGGGGGTGGGGGGGGGGGGGGGTGGGGGGGGGGGGGGGTGGGGGGGGGGGGGGGTGGGGGGGGGGGGGGGTGGGGGGGGGGGGGGGTGGGGGGGGGGGGGGGTGGGGGGGGGGGGGGGTGGGGGGGGGGGGGGGTGGGGGGGGGGGGGGGTGGGGGGGGGGGGGGGTGGGGGGGGGGGGGGGTGGGGGGGGGGGGGGGTGGGGGGGGGGGGGGGTGGGGGGGGGGGGGGGTGGGGGGGGGGGGGGGTGGGGGGGGGGGGGGGTGGGGGGGGGGGGGGGTGGGGGGGGGGGGGGGTGGGGGGGGGGGGGGGTGGGGGGGGGGGGGGGTGGGGGGGGGGGGGGGTGGGGGGGGGGGGGGGTGGGGGGGGGGGGGGGTGGGGGGGGGGGGGGGTGGGGGGGGGGGGGGGTGGGGGGGGGGGGGGGTGGGGGGGGGGGGGGGTGGGGGGGGGGGGGGGTGGGGGGGGGGGGGGGTGGGGGGGGGGGGGGGTGGGGGGGGGGGGGGGTGGGGGGGGGGGGGGGTGGGGGGGGGGGGGGGTGGGGGGGGGGGGGGGTGGGGGGGGGGGGGGGTGGGGGGGGGGGGGGGTGGGGGGGGGGGGGGGTGGGGGGGGGGGGGGGTGGGGGGGGGGGGGGGTGGGGGGGGGGGGGGGTGGGGGGGGGGGGGGGTGGGGGGGGGGGGGGGTGGGGGGGGGGGGGGGTGGGGGGGGGGGGGGGTGGGGGGGGGGGGGGGTGGGGGGGGGGGGGGGTGGGGGGGGGGGGGGGTGGGGGGGGGGGGGGGTGGGGGGGGGGGGGGGTGGGGGGGGGGGAGGTTGGGGGGGGGGGGGTGGGGGGGGGGGGGACCCATTGATTATACCCAGAGGAATATCCCACCCAAGAAACTAAATATTGCAAGCGTTTGCGATTAAAGCGAGAGTCCAGGATAGCGTCAATTTCGTAGTGCTGGTGGCCATCAATAATAGTCGGTGGGGGCCTCTCCGGCGGGTCGTGCCAGGCATCGGAAGCGGGAGCCTCCTTGAGCAAGCTGGAATGGAAGACAGGATGGATGTTACTAAGAGAGTTAGGCAAATCTAAGCGGGCAGTGACATCATTAATCACTTTAGTAATTTGAAAGGGTCCCACAAATCTCTTGCCAAGTTTGGAAAATTTATGCACGTCCCTGAGATTTTTTGTAGATAAATACACCCAGGAGCCCACACGCAGAGGGAAATCCGAGCGGTGTTTATCCGCTTGCAGTTTTTGGGAGTCCTTTGCTTGTTGTAAGGCGGTCTGGACCGACTTCCATCCCTCGGCTAGGGATGAAATCCATTGTTGAAATTCTGGGGGGTCCAAGGCAGCTGCGGGTAGTTGTGGTAACGGCGGGAAGGAGCGACCAGACACAATTTCAAAGGGGGTTTTCTTTGTACTACTATGAACCGCATTGTTGTAGGCGTACTCCGCAAACGGAATAAGCTCGCACCAATTGTCTTGGTGGTAGTTGGTGTAACAACGTAAATACTGCTCTAGGGTTCTGTTCGTTCTCTCCGTCTCGCCGTCACTTTGAACGTGGTAGGGGGCGGCGACGGCCGGGGCGGCCCCCAACAACCCCAAAAACGCTTTCCAGAACTTTGAGATGAATTGGGGGCCGCGGTCTGAGACCACCTTAACGGGGGCGGAATGGAGACGGTAAACATGTTGAATAAACAGCCGTGCCAACTTAGGAGCGGAGGGGATGGAAGCACATGGAATAAAATGGGCTTGCTTAGAGAATAAGTCTACCACCACCCATAAAACCGTGTTGCCATGACTTTCGGGCAAATCTGTAATGAAATCCATGGAGATGACTTCCCAAGGCCGGGAAGCTACCGGGAGAGGTTGCAATAGTCCATGGGGCTTTCCCGGGATGGTTTTGGCTTCTGCACAAACCGAGCAGCCTTTAATGTATGCCTCAATGTCTTTGCGCATTGCGCGCCACCAGAACTGCCGGCGGGCCAAGTGTAGAGTTTTCAAAAAGCCAAAATGCCCAGCCGAACGGGCATCGTGGCAAGCTTCAAGAACCTGCTTGCGGAGGGGGGGAGGCACGTACCAACATTCCCCCCTCCGCCAAACTCCATTCTCCAAACGCAATTGGGAGTCCCCTTCGGCCGCTGGAGGCTCGTGCAGCCCCGCCTCCTCCAATTCCCGCAGGAAAGGAGAGACGAGACTGGGAACGGGGGGCGGAGGAGAAGTGGAAGTTTGAGATCGAGTGACAGCCAACCCCAACTGGGAGGGGGAAAGAACAGTGCGTGGAATGTCTCGTAAGGCAGCTCCACCCCCCTCCCCGGGTAGGCGCGAGAGCGCGTCAGCCAGTTTGTTGGTTTTCCCAGGGAAAAAATGGACTGTAAAAGAGAAACGAGAAAAGAAGTCGGCCCAACGAAGTTGTTTTGCGGACATCTTGAGGGGGGTGGAAAGAGCTGCCAGGTTTTTATGATCCGACCAAACTTGAAAGGGATGTTTAGCCCCCTCCAGCCAGTGGCGCCAAGTGGAGAGTGCTGCTTTGATGGTCGCAGTCTCTTTGTCACCTACAGTCCAGTTGAGCTCGGCACCAGAGAATTTTTTTGACAAATAAGCACACGGAACCAGTCTACCATCTTTATTTTTCTGCAACAGGGCTGCCCCAAGTGCTTTGTCCGAGGCGTCCACGTGAACCACAAACGGGAGATCCGGGTCAGGGTGCTTTAGGATAGGTTCGGTGGTAAACGCAGATTTTAATAGTTCAAAGGCTGTTTGACATTTTTCAGACCAGAAAAGGGGGGCCCCGGGCTTGGCGGACAGTGGATCCTTACCCTTAGTGCGTAAGAGGTCTGTGAGAGGGAGAGTCAGTTCAGCAAATTGGGGTATAAAATCACGATAGAAATTAGCAAAACCAAGAAACGACTGGAGTTCTTTGCGGTTGGTGGGGGCAGGCCATTGGAGGACTGCGTCAATTTTAGCAGGATCCATTTTTAAGCCCTCGGGCGAGATCCGGTAACCCAAATAGTCAATGGAGGTCTGATGAAAACAGCATTTGGAGAGTTTGGCAAAGAGAGAGTTGTCAAGCAAGCGTTTTAGCACCTCTCGAACCAATATTTCATGCTCTTCTATCGTTTGCGAGTAAATTAAAACGTCATCTAAGTATACAACAACTCCCTTGTACAGTAAATCATGGAGAACTTCATTAATAAGGGCCATGAAAGCCCCGGGGGCCCCACTTAACCCGAATGGCATTATTAAGTATTCAAACTGTCCAAACTTTGTGTTAAACGCAGTCAGGTGTTCATATCCTTCAGCAATTCTGACTCTGTAGTAAGCTTCTCTCAAGTCCAATTTAGTAAAAATGCGTCCTTTGCCGAGTGCATCTAAAAGGTCCTTGATCAAAGGCAAAGGATATTTATTGGACAGGGAGACCGCATTGAGACCTCGATAATCTGTGCAAAGCCTTAAAGATCCATCTTTCTTTTTGACAAACAAAACGGGAGCAGCGTGTGTGTGTTTGGTAGCCCGCCGTATGAAACCGCGAGCAAGGTTCTTGTCTAAGAAGGCACGAAGTTCCTTCTCCTCATTGGGACTCATGCGGTAGATTCTACCCTTGGGTAGTTGCGCCCCTGGTTGTATGACAATTTTACAGTCAGTGTCTCTGTGGGGTGGCAACTGATCACATTCCTGCTCCTGAAAAACTCTGGCTAGATCTTGATATGCAGGTGGGATGCCAATAGAATCGGGAGCAATCACTGAGGAAGCCAGAGAGGGGTGTGTGTCAGGAGACGTTGGGTTTTCTTCCCAATTCATGTGTTCACCGCAGGGAGGGTCAGTGAATTCTAGGATCCTTTCTTTCCAAATGAATTTTGGTTCATGTAACAACAACCAAGGCATGCCCAAAACTATGGAGTGTTTGGCCACTGGCGCCAAAATGAAACTAATTTTCTCCCAATGGTCGGCGCAACGGAGGAGAACCGGCTGTGTTTTGAACTGGGCCGGTCCTTCGTTTCCGAGGGGGCTGCCGTCCATTTGGGTGAATGGTATGGGCTTAGCCAGTGGAATTCGGTCCAGACCCAGCTCCTCTGCCACCTGGGGCCGCATTAAGCAGTGGGAGCAGCCGGAATCCACAAGGGCCGAGGCTATAATGCGAGTGTGTTTAGCGGGGTTGGCCAGAAATGCTTGAACAGTAATGGGAGCGCTGCCTTCACTCACCGCGTCAGGAGTCGGGCCCATGTCCATGGGGGCTGAAGAAAGGCAAACAGCTGCTTCCCCCTCCTCTGGGTCGCCTTTGGTCACCGCTTTGGACGAGCCAGTGGGAGGCGGCCCTGACCTGCGTGGTGGTTTGGCAGACGGAGTGCGCGGAGCTGGGGTCGTTGGTTTTTGCTTCTTGGGACAGTTGGCGGCTAGATGACCTGGCCCTCCGCAGTAAAGACACAACCCAAGTCGGCGACGGCGGTCGGAGGTGGTTTCGGTAGGAGCGGCTGGGCTTGACTTGGTGGACACAGTAGTGGTTTTAGGGCGTGGGCGGCCTCCTTGACGAGCGTATTCCAAACGAGACGCCACTTGAGACCCCAACTGGATCCAATCCGCAATGGTACGAGGAACCCGAATTAAAAACACCGTTTCACGTAGCTTGCTGTCCACAGCATCCGAGAAGTATTCGCATTTCATGCGTTCAGGCCACTCAGGAGGAAGTCGAGCAGCCGCCGCACGAAATTCACGGACAAATTCTGCAAACGGGCGGTTGCCTTGCTGGATGGTTTTGATGGTGCGGATAGCTTCATTCTCGGCGCCTGGATCTTGAAAGCGCGCTCTTAAAGCTTGGAGGAATGCGGGCACTGTGCGAGAGTCCTCATCCTGTAAATCCAAAACAGTCACGAACCAGTCGGCTGCTGCCCCATCCAGGACTGAGCCAATGTCCCGTATTTTTTCGCGTTCAGACCGGTATAGATCATCATAGTCTTCCAAGTGGGCACTGAGTTGCAAGATGAAGTAGGGAAGTTTGGAAGCGGTCCCATCAAAACGGGCTGGTATCGGGGGGCGATAGTAGCCCCGTTCGACGGCTCTTGGTGCCTGCTGGGGAGGTGGTTGCGCGGGTTGAGCGGGTTGGGCAGGCAGCTGTTGTACGGGGGGAGCCGGAATCGGGGGCGCTGGCGGTGCCGCTGGCGTTTGGGTGGCAGGACCCAGGTACGTGGCCCCCCTGGCGCCGGCATGATCAGTAACAGCATAGACTCCAACTTGGGGCTTCCCGGTCTGCTGCCTCCTTAGTTCCCTCTCCAACGCAGCCAGATCCCTCTCCTTGCGAGCCAATGCATCCTGGTGCGCATGCAAAGCAGCCTTTTCTCGTTCCAATTTAGCCAGTTCGTCCCGTTTAAGGGCTTCAGTGAGCTCACTTTGCGTGCGCAGAGCCTGAACGCTTTCGCGTTGCCGTTGTAAATCCAGTCTGGAGTGTTCCAGGACTTTATCATGGACTGATCGATTCTGGGCATATTGTCGTTGGAGCGCGTCTTTGGCACGGTCCAACTCGAGCTGGACTTCTTTGCGTTGCTGTTCCCGGTCCCTCTGCAGGTTTTCGCGCTCTTGCTGCAACTGTGCCCGCTCCTCCTCCCATAGCTGGCGTTCACGGTTCCATGCCGCTTGGGCTTCTCGCAGTCGTCCCACTTCCTCATCCCAGTCCTCCCTCGATGGGAGAGGAAACCGGTCTGGCTGGGAACGCAGGCTTTCTTCGGACTCTTCGTCGTCTGGAAGCGAGGCATCGGAGACACCGTAGCCGCCGCAGCCACCGGTGGCTCCCCGAGGCACCTCAGGTGCGGTCGCTGGCCCGGGATTAGGGGGGTCCGATTGGGAAGCGGTACGGATACCCCTCCCAATTCCCGGTTTAGTCCCGGTGTCCTTTGGACGGGCCCCAGTGCTGTGCCACGGTGGTTCTTTGGGAGCATCACCAAAATACGAGTCTAGGAATCGTTCAATGGACTCCTGGGTTGCCGCATGAAAGGTGGTCAAGCCCGTCTCCTCCATGACAGGTTGCATCTGAGGTTTGTAATCCACATGAAAACGGGTAGAGATCCGATCCACAGGCGCTCGATCCATAGACAGCGCCCCAAACGACTCATGGTCGTCGTCACGTCCCTCGTTCCAACGGAGTAAAGGAAGACTCGTGCTGATACGAGGACGGGAAAGAGCCACCAGCGAGGCCCGTTCTCCTGCTGGTTCCTCCAGATCCAGAAGGGAAAGGTCGGAGCCCTCTTTGGGGGCTACCGCACCTTCCGCAGTAAAATTCAACCTCTCCATCGCAAGACAAGAGGTCCACTGCACAGGAATATAGATGAATTAAGATTCCTGCCACAATGTAAGGAATTCCATAGACGCAGAAATAAAAGGCTTTGGTAGTGAAAGTCCATTTATTAAGACATCTTAGAAAGCTCAAGTACACGCAGTGGCAGGAATGACACTTCCCGCCAGAAGCACAGGTTATAGTACCAGTCACCCCATCCCCCCTTCCTGCTTCCCATGGGAACAGAGGCTTCATCTCCCGCGCAGAGATAAAGTCTCCGCCGATGCATCTGGCCCATCGCCCGGGCTGTGGAATGCACTCAAGGTTACTTCACCATCAACACTATTGAATCCTTTACACCGCCCCTGGAATGCCAGGCCCCGCCTCCGGAATGCCCCGCCCAGCCCCATTGGCGCTACGCCACAGTTTGAATCCCACCACCATGGGAACCTGTTACTAAAATTTTTGGATCCCACCACTAAGTAGAACTGGGGAGATCTCAGTCTTCAACATCTTTGGAAGAAGAGCAGGAGAAAAACATGCTAGACCAGGGGTCTGCAACCCGCGGCTCCGGAGCCGCATGTGGCTCTTTCAGCCTTATGCTGTGGATCCGCGTGGCCTGGAAGTCGGAGGGTAGAGTCTCCTTACAGAAGAGGAAGGTGGGGTATAAATTCAAACTCCTCCTCCTCCTCCTCCTCCAGCAAAGGCACGGTGGACCATCTCCATTTTGCAGGCCCTGCAGAACTGACCAAGTCCCCGCAGGGCCCTGGTGTCAGCTGACAGAGAGTTCCACCAGGCCTTGGCTTTGGTTGAGGCTGGCCAGATATTTTTGGAGCCAGGCACTGCCCGGAGCTCAGTACCAGAGGTGCGGCGCGTCCTCCAGGGGCGGTCTATGTGGATGCTCTACCGCTGAGACACAGGCCCTCTGAATCCCATCTATTCTGTTCTCATTTGAGAGGCCTTGCGCAGGGGCCCTTTCCGGAGTGTGATGCCTGTGTTCAAAAGCCGAAAACCGACGCCAGATACCAAGACCCAGACAAATACGATCCTTCGAAGAGTGCTAGTCAAAACCAGTTCTTGAGACACAAGAAGAAGAGTTTGGATTTATATCCCCCCTTTCTCTCCTGTAGGAGACTCAAAGGGGCTGACAATCACCTTGCCCTCCCCCCCCACCACATTAAGAAGTAGAAAAAACGAATTAAGAAGAAGAGTGAAGAGTTTTGGATTTATATCCCCCCTTTCTCTCCCGCAGGAGACTCAAAGGGGCTGACAATCTCCTTGCCCTTCCCCCCTCACAACAAACACCCTGTGAGGTGGGTGGGGCTGGGAGAGCTCCGAAAAGCTGTGACTAGCCCAAGGTCACCCAGCTGGCATGTATGGGAGCGCCCAGGCTAACCTGAATTCCCCAGATAAGCCTCCACAGCTCAGGCGGCAGAGCTGGGAATCAAACCCGGTTCCTCCAGATTAGATACACGAGCTCTTAACCTCCTACGCCACTGCTGCTCCTACAGGCGTGCGGTGTGAGCAGAGGGGGAATCAAACCCGGTTCCTCCAGATCAGAATGCACCTGCTCTTAGCCACTGCACCACTGCTGCTCCCAAGGCGTAATATCATGAAGCAACCCCTGGCCATCGTTGCCAACGGATTCGGGAGATATTGAGCAGGATGGGAAAAGACGCACAAACAAATGGCACGACTCTGTTCGCTACGGAGCAGGGATTCACCGACGATAGCCCTGATGATAGGAAGAAAATTAAATCTCCAGACTGGAAGGGGGAAAGTGGGCGATTAAGCTCGAAACAGGGTTCTAATAAGCTTCCCATTTTCCCACTGACTCAGCTCCAGCGTAGACGTAGCCCGGCAGGCCCGGAGGAGTTTCCAGCCGGGCATTTGTGGTGCATTTCAATATGGCTTTCAATAATGACGCTCTGCTCCAGAAGGCGGAGGGGGCTCCATCGCCGCTCTTGCAAAGTTGAAACCTGTTTATCACAAAACCAGCTTACCTTGCAAGAAGCCGCTGTGTCGACTCGCCGTTTATTAATCATAACTGGCGTTGAATGATAAACCATTTGCTTCGTGCCGCGGCTCAACCCCCCCGCCCCCCCGGCTCCTGATCAATAATAAATTACACTGTTTGCTGCAAAAGGGGGCCAAGCGCACAAATAAACACAGCCAGAGAGCAACTGAGATGTAAGAAGCCCAGAGAGCACATTAGTGGCAAAGTTATCGGGGACCTCTGAGCAACTCTTTGAAAGAAGCGGTACGAAGACATTACGAGATAAGTGCATCGCATCCTGAGAGGTTAAAGTTCCCATAAATCTGCATTTTGTCTGATAGAAAAGAAACACGGAAGTGCTCCGGTTCGTTGCCCGCATCAGCGAACAGGAAATGTTGCTAGACCTGCCCATTCAAGGAGAAGTTGGGTTTGTAAAATGACTCGTCTGATATCAAAGGCTGAAAACTTTCTTTTCTCCTTCTCTCTGTTTTTAAAACTGCACCTTCCCCTCACACCACAGCGGAAGTGACTCTAGGACAGTGATGGCGAACCTATGGCACGGGTGCCAGAGGTGGCGCTCGGAGCCCTCTCTGTGGGCACGCGCACACAGAGTTCGTCATGTGGGGGGCGGAAAATCACCCCCCACACACACACACACATCTAGGCTGGCCTGGGCCACTAAGCACGACATGCACGCACTGCGGTAAGCAAGGAGCACTCGGCTGGCGGGCCTGGTGCCTGTGCTCTGGGTGGCTGCTGCCCGAGGGGGCAGGGGAAGGCAGTGGAGGCAGAGATGCTAGAGAGGCACAGAGCGGTGCATGCAGGACTTACTGGAGGCTAGAGCAGGCTGGCCCCTGCTCGAGCCGGTGGGGCGGAGGAAGAGGGAGCCAACCGTTTTTTTACAAACCAAAACCTCAGCATTCAGGTTAAATTGCCGGGTTGGCACTTGGCGATAAATAAGTGGGGTTTGGGTTGCAATTTGGGCACTCGGTCTCAAAAAGGTTCGCCATCACTGCTCTAGGACACCACCTGAAATGACCGCTCTTCAAAGCGAAACACGGCTGTACACACACACACTCCTCTCAACATGCTAACCTGTGCTGCTACTGTAACCCCCATGCTCAGAATGGGTTGACCCAGAAAAGGGTGGAGACTCCAAGCAGCAAGAGGCTGCAGCAGACCTCATGTAGTTTGGAGGAGACAAGGCTACCAGACTCGGACCTTGGTTGTATAAGCCCTTAACACCTTGTTAAGGTAACTGCAATATTGTTGGGAACTACTGGGAAGGTAATTGTTTATTTTTGCTATGTTGTAAATGTTGGAGTTTATTGTTTCAGGGTTTCTTTTTTGTGGTTGTAATGGGTGAGAGTTCTCCTGGAAACCTTCATCGTGTTGAATCCTGTTCACCAAGCCCTTGGAGTCTTCAGGAGCCAACCCCCTTGCAAAGAAGAATTGGACTTGGCAGTATCAGTAGACTGTAACTAGAAGGACTTGAAAATGCAACCTGAACAGGACCTTGAAGTGTGATGCTAAATGTTGATGTTAGATGTTATATGTTAAGAAAGTAAACCATTTGGTTTTTAAAAATTGTTGTTGCAAACTCATTCCAAGTTCTGCCTCACAGAACCCACAGAGAGAGGTTACACTACCATTGATAGCCAAGGAGCAAACTCGCTAGACCAGGTCAGTTCTTACAGATTTGGCCCATGCACCTGAAACCTTGCAAAACCGGTCCCAAAGATTAGATGTGATCTGCAGGATGGCGCATTTCCTGCCCGAAAACATAGCTCTCTCCACCTTTGCAATTTCTCTTGTCCTTAGCTATGGCGCATTAAATCCGTGCCAGTGATAAACATGTCCAACTCTAACCACGATAATCTCTTCAGACAGGATTTGTAACCAATTTACCTGAAGAGACTTTCACACTTGCTGAACGATGCACTTTCAATCTACTCTTCTCACGATTAAAATGCTTATTAGTGCTTGAACAGTTTTATATCGCAAAGGACGCGCCAAAAAAAATCACAGAAAAACAAAGTCCATTTTCTATAAGGACTCCTATTCGTCTGCACCGAGCATTGACCATAAAAAATAACTTTTCCCCACTTGCTCTTAAGCCACCTAGGTAAAATGGGATCTTTACAGCTACTACCCTGTTTCCCCGAAAATAAGACATCCCTTGAAAATAAGACATAGTAGAGGTTTTGCTGAAGTGCTAAATATAAAGCATCCCCCGAAAGTAAGACATAGCAAAGTTTTTGTTTGGAAGCATGCCCACCGAACAGAACACCAGAGCGCATCTTTGGGAGGAAAAATTAATATAGAAGAAGAAGAAGAAGAAGAAGAAGAAGAAGAAGAAGAAGAAGAAGAAGAAGAAGAAGAAGAAGAAGAAGAAGAAGAAGAAACAGAAGAAGAAACAGAAGAGAAGAGTTTGGATTTATATCCCCCCTTTCTCTCCTGCAGGAGACTCAAAGGGGCTTACAATCTCCTTGCCCTTCCCCCCTCACAACAAACACCCTGTGAGGTAGGTGGGGCTCTGAGAGCTCCGAGAAGCTGTGACTAGCCCAAGGTCACCCAGCTGGCGTGTGTGGGAGTGTACAGGCTAATCTGAATCCCTCAGATAAGCCTCCACAGCTCAGGCGGCAGAGCTGGGAATCAAACCCGGTTCCTCCAGATTAGATACACGAGCTCTTAACCTCCTACGCCACTGCTGCTCCAATATATAAGACACAAATATATAAGACACTGTCTTATTTTCGGGGAAACACGGTACTACTGCTACTCTTCTCTGTTGGACCTTAGTTTAACAATCCCTAACCTTCAGACTTTAAATCTACTTTGAATGCGCTTTAGCAATCTTGGAATTTCCCACTGCACGCAGTGAAATTGAGTTGCGAAGTGCACTGGAAGTACATTATTCAGCAAGCGTGAAAATGCCCCGTTGGGTACATAAGCCCAGTTGGTTTTGGCCAGGTGAGGAACTGCACAGAACTGACGCCCTCCCGCCAAACCAGTCAAAATCTTATTTGGTGCCCTCCTCTCATCGGTTCTGAGATTGTGTTTGGCGTTTCCTTCCACTCTCTCAAGCCGCCAGGCCCAGAAAAGGGTCTCAGTTACCACGTTCCGCAGCTTTGTCGCACTTCAAACGGGCCAAAACTCCGCAACAACAAACCAGCTGTGTGAAAACAACTCACGAACTAACACTGTCCTTCTCTACACACGACGCAAAGCAGAACAAGGAGGCATTACCTCAGAAGTGGGTGGAAGATCACAGTGATGTTTCGTGCTCCCGGTTTGCAGACGAACTTCGTCCCACCGCCTTCGATCAAGTTATCGTCAGGGCCTCCTGAAAGGAAACACACAAAACCCCCAAAAATATTAATTTTCAAGTACTGACGGCATTGTCGCTCCTCCCCCTGACATCCACTTTCAACAGGGATAATTCTAGAAGGATAATAAAAAGATACTACACTTAGGCAGAAAAACTGAAATGCACAGATATAGGATGGGCTCTATCAATAGGAGTATAGTGTCTAGATCGAGGGATGTAATTGTACCTCTCTTTTCTGCATTTGTTAGACCTCACCTAGAATATTGTGTACAGTTCTGGGCACCGCAATTCTGGAAGGATATTGACAAGCTGGAACGTGTCCAGAGGAGGGCAACCAAAATGGTACAAGGCCTGGAATCCATGCCCTGCGAAGAGAGACTCGGGGAGCTGGGGATGTTTAGTCTGGAGAAGCAAAGGTGGGGGGGGGCATGATAGCCATGTTTAAATATTTGAAGGGATGCCATGTCGAAGAGGGAGCAAGTTTGTTTTCTGCTGCCTCGGGGACTATGACACCAAGTAATGGATTCAAGGTGCAAGAAAAGAGATTTCACCTAAACACCAGGACAAACTTCCTGGCCGTCAGGGCTGTTTGACAGTGGAATGCACTACCTTGGAGTGTGGTGGAGTCTCCTTCTTTGGAGGTTTTTTAAAAGAGGGTGGATGAACACATGTCAGGAGTGCTTTGATTGTGTGTTCTTGCATGGCATTGGGTTGGACTTGATGGCCCTTGTGGTCTCTTCCAACTCTATGGCTCATTCCGCACATGCAGAATAATGCACTTTCAAACTGTTTTCAGTGCTCTTTGAAGCTGTGCGGAATGGCAAAATCCACTTGCAAACAGTCGTGAAAGTGGTTTGAAAACGAATTATTTTGCGTGTGCGGAAGGGGCCTTTGATTCTAGGAAGGTGGGCCAGAAACATTTTTTTTTCTTGGACAGGCAAATAACCTTACTGGAATTATTTCCAACGCGCTGCAGGGAAAGGCAGCCCCCAACCCACTGGTTGCTAAGTAATTTCAACTTGGGAGGGCTGAATTCTTTCCAATCAAAAAAACACGGCAATTCACAAGCCCCTGAGCAAAACCTTGACGTCTTCTTCACAGGATATATTTTACTTGGTTCTGAGTTCGTGTCACCCAACGTGCTGGCTGATTTGGCCCCTTAAATCCGTTCTGTAGGAACACTGAGACT